>NC_070579.1:2792042-2797042 GCF_027409825.1 Scomber japonicus | reverse complement strand
CACTTTCTCCCTTCCTTCTGTCCTTCCTTCCTTCCTTCCTTCCTTCCTTCCTTTTTTTCTTCCTCCCACCCTTCCTTCCTTCCTTCCTTCCTTCCTTCTTTCTTTTCCTTCCTTCTTTCCCTCCATCTTTTTAGTGGTCCGGCCCACATGAGATCAAATTGGACTGGATGTGGCCCTTGAATGAAGATGAGTTTGACTCCTCTGCTCTTGGTGTTTTGGAGCCAATTACAAACCAAACAGAAACCACACGCTGCTTATTTATAGCAGTTACCGAGCGGCCTCCCACACAGGCAGAGTGCTGAGTCGTGCATCAGGAACACAGCGTTCAGTGTTCGCTGTGAATAGTAAAATGTAAGAGTGTTAGCGTGGGAGAGTGTGAGGGTCCTTAAACAGCGAGAGCAAAACAAAAACGCCCACCGAGGCCGAACACGAGCGTCGTCACGGAGACACAAACATCACATCGGCTCATTCATTCAAACCTGATCAGAGCTGCTGCTAACTGACAGAAACATGATCGGCCTCAGGTTTACTGTCTCAGATTCATAGACAGCCACATTATACTTTATTAGTGTGTCACAATAAATAAAATATAAAATTATTTATAAAAACATACGTGGTAAAAATAATAAGGATTCTAAAACGTACAGAATATTTAAAAATGTAAAATTAAATGAAGTCTTTTTTAATGAATCTAATAAATGTAATGAATACAGAGAGAGAGGAAATGTAAGTTAGTCTATGCTGTTGTTTTATTTAGTAGCTACACAATACTTTAAAAAAATGCAATGCTTGAATTCTGCATTTTCAGTCTATTTTTGTATTTTATTAGTTTTTCTGTGTTTTTTTGTATTTTTTGTTGGATTTTCTATATTTTTAGTATATTTCTGTGTTTTATTGTATTTGGTTGCTTTTTTGTATTTTTGCGTATTTTGTAATTTTTGTATTTTTTGTGAATTTTGTTGGATTTTCTACATTTTCAGTGTGTATCTTTGTTTTCCATATTTGGTTGCTTTTTCGTAATTTTTTGCATATTTTGTGTATTTTTCTATATTTTCAGTATATTTCTGTGTTTTCTGTATTTTTTGCGTATTTTGTATTTTTTGTGAATTTTGTATTTTTTGCGTATTTTGTATTTTTTGTGAATTTTGTTGGATTTTCTATATTTTCAGTGTGTATCTTTGTTTTATTGTGTTTTCTGTATATTTTTATTAATATATATTTTTGTTGCTTTTTTCAATATTTTTCGTATATTTCTGTGTTTTATTAGTTTTTTTCTGTATTTGGTTGCTTTTTTGTAGTTTTTTGTATTTTTGTTGGATTTTCTATATTTTCAGTATATTTCAGTTTTTTCTTGTATTTCGTTGTTGTTTCTGTATTTTTGGTGTATTTCTGTATTTTGTAGTTTTTTGTTGGATTTTCTATATTTTTAGTATATTTCTGTGTTTTATTAGTTTTATTAGTTTTTTTGCATATTTGGTTGCTTTTTTGTATTTTTTGCGTATTTTGTTGTTTTTTGTATTTTTTGCGTATTTTGTTGTTTTTTGTATTTTTTGCATATTTTGATGTTTTTTGTATTTTTTGGTGAATTTTGTTGTATTTTCTGTATTTTCAGTGTGTATCTTTGTTTTCTGTATATTTTTTTATTAATATATATTTTTGTTGCGTTTTTCTACATTTTCAGTGTATTTCTGTTTTATTATATTTTCCACATTTGGTTGCTTTTATGTATTTTTTGCGTATTTTGTGGGTTTTTTTCTATATTTTCAGTATATTTCTGAGTTTTCTTGTATTTTATTGTGTTATAAATATACTGTAGGAATCATTTCAATCATTTTATAACCTAACGGCTAAAACAGATGAAAGAGGTAAAAAAAGAGGCACAGTTAAAACATCATCCCAAACTTTGACCCCCTGGTTGCCATGGTGACACAGGACCCATCTTCAGTGTGAAACCACGGGGACGCCGAGGATCAGTGAGAGCTTTTGACATTTCCAGATAACGTCAGCGCGTGTTAAAGTGGAGCGTGACGGAGCAGCGTGACGGAGCAGCGTGACCACGACGTCGCTCTCTGAGGACATCAAACCCCGAACCCCTCCCGTGGATCGGAGCTTATTGACCCGAGCGGACGCCAGCTTCCTCTCACCATGACGTTTCTGATCTTTATCACGTTAAGGCCTCAGCAGGATGACGGCCGCTCCGTTAAAACACTGAAAGTCACAGTTTTCAGTTTTTTAAAGGCTTATTTCTGTTTGGTTCCTCGTCTCTGAAACACTTAGATTAGACCAGGGGGGTCAAACATGAGGCCCGTGGGCCAGAACCCGGGCCGGCCGAGGGGTCCAAACCGGCCCACTTTCCTTCCTGTCTTTTTTTCCTCCCTTCCTCCCTCCATTTCTTTCTTCTTTTTTCCCCTTCTTTCCTTCCTTTGTTCCTTCTTTCCTTCCTTTGTTCCTTCCATCTTTCCTTCCTGTCTTCTTTTCTTTCCTTCCTGCCTGCCTTCTTTCCTTCCTGTCTTCCTTCCTTCCTTCCTTCCTGCCTGCCTTCTTTCCTTCCTTCCTTCTGTCCTTCAGAATTCAATTAATGAGACAGTTTGTCCTGTTTATGTGTGTTCACAACATGACGTTTGTATTACACTACCTTCTTTTACTGGTTTTAAGAACTGGTTTCTAAATGTTTTTTTTGGGACCAGATCGGACCGGACCATCACAGAATCATTTGGCTCTTAGTCAGTATCACAGCTACTGATACTACACACACATACAATATCTACTTTTCTTGCTATGCTGCTTTCTACTGGCCTACCAACTTAAAAAACTACAACTCGTTAAAAATAGTGCTGCTCGACTTTTAACCAAAACTAAGAAGAGTGAGCCTATAACTGGTTTTATCTGGACTTCATTGGCTCCCAGCATCTGTTAGAATAGATTTTAAGCTTCTTTTACTTTATTTTAAAGCTCGAAATGGGTTTTTTTTTGGAACGGCCTACATCACAGACTCTCTAATTAGTGTCATTCTAACTTATATTCACCCAATGTCCATATAGAAGTTTTTTTGCCTCATTTAATAAACCTCTATATGAGCTCCATTAGTTGCATGAAGCATCAAGACACGACTGGGTTTCTCACCATGTTCTCTGCAGCAGAGCCTCATCAATGCTCAGTGATGTTTAGCTTCAGGTCGTTGATTAAACACTTTGATATCCACTGAGTACAAATCTGATTATTATATTCATCAATTGCTTTTGTAATGATTTTTTTTAAATTGTAAAGAGACTTTGTGGACAACCTGTACACTGAGTAGAATAAAATAAAAGCAGAAGGAGACATGAACATTCAAATATAGACAGTCAAATAACAAATACTGGATCTGTAACGGCTGGTAACGAGTGTGGACCCAGTTGCAGGAAGGGGAAGCGAGGCAGAGGTACAAAGTCCAGTAAGGCAAGTTGTTTAATCCAAAGAGGAGGCAGGTGGTCATACATGAAAAGGCTAGCAGGACAAAACAAACAGGAAGTACACAAGGAAACAAACAGGAAGTACACAAGAAACAAACAGGAGGGAGTAGAGGGAGGGAGGAAGGAAGGAAGGAAGGAAGGAAGGAAGGAAGGAAGGAAGGAAGGAGGGAAGGAAGGAAGGAAGGAAGGAAGGAAGGAAGGAAGGAAGGAGGAAGGAGGGAAGGAAGGAAGGAAGGAAGGAAGGAAGGAAGGAAGGAAGGAGGGAGGAAGGAAGGAAGGAAGGAAGGAAGGAAGGAAGGAAGGAACGTATGAGGGAGGGAGGAAAGAAGGAAGGAAGGAAGGAAGGAAGGAAAGAACGTATGAGGGAGGGAGGGAAGGAAGGGAAGGAGGAAGGAAAGAAGGAAGGAAATAAGGGAGGAAGAAAGGAAGAAAAGAAGGGAGGAAGGAAGGAAAGAAGGGAGGAAGGAAAGAGGGAAGGAGGGAGGGAGGGAGGACAGAAGGAAGGAGGGAGGGAGGGAGGGAAGGAAGGAAGGAAGGGAAGGAGGAAGGAAAGAAGGAAGGAAGAAAGGAAGAAAAGAAGGGAGGAAGGAAGGAAAGAAGGGAGGAAGGAAAGAAGGAAGGAGGGAGGGAGGACAGAAGGAAGGAGGGAGGGAGGGAGGGAAGGAAGGAAGGAAAGGAGGGAGGAAGGAGGGAAGGAGGAAGGGAGGGAGGAAAGAAGGAAGGGAGGGAGAAAAGAAGGAAGGAGGGAGGAAGGGAGGAAGGAAAGGGAGGAGGAAAGGAGGGAGGGAGGAAGGAAAGGAGGAAACAAACAGGAAGTCCACGAGAAAGCAAGTACACTGGGTAACAAAGACAATCTGGCAAGGAAGACATGGTGGGGGGGGGGGGTTATATACACACAGGAGGGGGGGGGGGGGGTGAGACACAGGTGAAACAAATAGGTAATCAACTAAGGCGGGAAAAAAGAACAAAGAGGGGAAGAAGGAAGAAAGGAAGGAAGGAAGAAGGGAGGGAGGAAGGGAGGAAGAAGGAAGAAAAGGAGGGAGAAAGGAAGTAATGAAGGAAAGATGGAAGAAGGAAGGAATGAAGGAAGGATGAAGAAGGAAGGAAGGAAGGGAGGGAGGGAGGGAGGAAAGAAGAAGGAAGGAAGGGAGGAAGGATGGAAGGAAGGGAGAAAGGAAAAGAGGAAGGAAGGAAAGAAGGACAGAGGAAAGAAGGAAGGTAATGGAGAGGAAAGAGAGAGAGGGAAGACTAGACTTTCAAAATAAAACAGGAAGTGTACAACACAACATAAAATACAGAGTCTGACAGGATCAGCTGACTCATCACTCTACTCTACACTCTACTACTTTCCTTCCTCCCCTCCCTTCTTTCCTTCCTTCCTCCCTACCTCTTTGCCTCTCGCTCCCTCCCTCCTTCTTTCCATCCTCCCTTCGTTCCTTCTTCCCTCCTTCCCTTCCTTCCTTCTTCCCTCCTTCCTTTCCTTCCTTCTTCCCTCCTTCTTTCCATCCTCCTTCCTTCCTTCTTCCATCCTTCCTTCCTTCCTTCTTC